>NW_027397177.1:308403-326706 GCF_003265705.2 Callorhinus ursinus | reverse complement strand
TGTTTTTTAATCCAATCTGATAGCCTGTGTCTTTTGATTGGGGCATTTAGCCCATTTACATTCAGGGTAACTATTGAAAGGTATGAGTTAGTGCCATTGTGTTGCCTGTAAGGTGACTGTTACTGTATATTGTCTGTGTTCCTTTCTGATGTATGCTGCTTTTAGGCTCTCTCTTTCCTTAGAGGACCGCTTTCAATATTTCTTGGAGGGCTGGTTTCGTGTTTGCAAATTCCTTTCGTTTTTGTTTGTTCTGGAAGCTTTTTATCTCTCCTTCTATTTTCAATGACAGCGTAGCTGGATATAGTATTCTTGGCTGCATATTTTTCTCGTTTAGTGCTCTGAAGATATCTTGCCAGTCCTTTCTGGCCTGCCAGGTCTCTGTGGATAGGTCTGTTGCCAGTCTAATATTTCTACTATTGTAGGTTACATATCTCTTCTCCCGAGCTGCTTTCAGGATTTTCTCTTTGTGTCTGAGACTCGTAAGTTTTACTATTAGATGTCGGGGTATTGACCTATTATTATTGATTTTGAGAGGGGTTCTCTGTGCGTCCTGGATTTTGATGCCTGTTTCCTTCCTCACATTAGGGAAGTTCTCTGCTATTATTTGCTCCAATATGCCTTCTGCCCCTCTCTCTCTTTCTTCTTCTTCTGGGATCCTAATTATTCTAATGTTGTTTCATCTTATCATATCGCTTATCTCTCGAAATCTGCCCTCATGATCCTGTAGTTGTTTCTCTCTTTTTCTCAGCCTTTTTATTTTCCATCATTTGGTCTTCTATATCGCTGATTCTCTCTTCTGCCTCATTTATCCTCGCAGTTAATGCCCTCGTTTTTTATTGCACCTCATTAATAGCCTTTTTGATTTCGACTTGGTTAGATTTTAGTTCTTTTATTTCTCCAGAAAGGGTTTCTCTAATAATGTCCACGCTCTTTTCAAGCCCAGCTCGTATCTTTAAAGTCACGATTCTGAACTCTAGGTCCAACATCGTACTAATGTCCGTATCAAGTAGGTCCCTGGCTGATGGTACTACCTCTTGTTCTTTTTGCTGAGGTGATTTTTTTCGTCTTGTCATTTTGTCCAGAGGAGAATAGATGAATGAGAGAACAGAATGCTAATAGGTTAACGACGTCCCCAGCAAATATACTCTATACAATTCAGAAAAGACCTGAAACCAGGGAAAAGAAAGGGAAAGAAAGAAAAAAGAAAGAAAGAAAAAAAAAACGAAAAGTAAAAGATTAAAAACAATAACAGAACAATACAAAAAAACCCGAATATGATCAAATATGATCAGGCTAGTGCATAGATCAGTGCCACACACTAGATTTTGGGCGTATTTTGGTCTGTTAGAACAAAGTGCCTCCTAAAATTTTAAAGGAAGAAAGACTTATATATGTACAAAATAAGGGTTGATACAATGAAGGGATGGAAGATGACTGTAAAGATGAAAATTATAAAAGATTTTATAAAAGGAATTGATACGATAAGAAGTTGTTTGAACAAAGAAAGAAGAAGATTTAAAAAAAAAAAGGGAGTGAATGTGATCAGGCAGGAGACTAGAACAAAGCCATACACTAGTGATTTAGGGTATATTTTGATCTGTTAGAAGAAACTGTATCTCAAAATTTTAAAGAGAGAACAACTTATATATATATGCCAAAAATAAGGGTAACTACTATGAAGGGATAAAATATGACTCTAAAAATGAAAAATAAAAAATGTTTTTTTAAAAAAGGGATTGATAAGATGTTGGTTGAAAAAGGGAAAAAGAAAAATTTTTAAAAAAAGTTAAAAAAATTAACTTTGATGAACTAATGAATCATGGTAAAAAAAAAAAAGCCATGAATTTTATGTGCAGTATTCCCCTAGCGCTGGAGTTCTCCCGTTCTCCTTGATCGGTAAACTTGGTCTTGGCTTGCTGGCTGTTCTGCTGATCTTCTGGGGGAGGGGCCTGTTGCTGTGGTTTCCAAATGTCTTTGCTGGAGGCTGAATTGCCCAGCCCTTGTCGGTCCGGGCTAAGCAAGCTGCTCAGGTTTGCTCTCAGGAGCTTTTGTTCCCTGCAACCTCTCGGTACAGCTTTGGAGGACAAGGGTGAAAATGGTGGTCTCCAAATTGCCACCTGGAGGAGTTGAGAACTCGGGACCCCGCTCCTCAGTGCGCCCCCAGAGAAAAGCAGTCACTCCCGGCTCCCTGGTCTCCAGCTGCACTCCGTGCTCACCCGACCTGTGACCGAGCATTTCTCTCTCTGGCACCCGACCCCGTGTGGAGTCTCCAAACCCAGCAGATCCCTGTGGTGCGCTCCCGCACCGCTCCTCCCGGGGGAAGAAGGGGAGTCTCCCCGGCTCTGTCGCTTGTTGGGTCCCTGCTGGAGGAGCAGTGGCCCTACTGGGCTGCGGATCACAGTTTATGGCCACCCTGAGCTGAGAGCCCGCGCCTCGGCTCTGTCTCTGCAGCCGGCTTCCCCGCTCTGACACCTGGGAGCTCTGCTGCACTCAGGCACCCCCGGTCTTTCTGTGACCCCGAGGGTCCTGAGACCACACTGTCCCGGGAGGGTTCCACCCCCTGCTTAGCCACTGGAGCGACGTCCCTCAGTGGAGCCGACTTCTAAAAGTTCCAATTTTGTGCTCCGTGGCCGGCAGAGGCCCCCTCCCCCGCCGTCTATCCTCCCGAATATCGCCTTGGATTCACTTCTCCCCACGTCCTACCTTCCAGTAAGTGGTCGCTTCTCTGTTTAGAGAGTTGTTGCTACTCTCCTCTTTGATCTCCTGTTGAGTTCGTAGGTGTTCAGAATGGTTTGATCCCTATTCAGCTGAGTTCCTGAGACCAGACGATATCCAGGTCTGCTACTCCTCTGCCATCTTGCTCTGCCCCCGAGTTGAAAACTTCTATCCATACAAAACCTGACCATGAATGTTTTAGTAGCTTTATTCATAGTTGCCAAAGGCTAGAAGCAACCAAGATGTCCTTCAGTAGGTGAATGAACAAACTGTTGTACATCCGTGTTTTGGAATATTATTCATGAAAAAAAGAAATGAACTATAAAGCCATGAAAAGATGTGGAGGAAGTTTAAATGGATATTGGTAAATGAAAGAAGCCAATTTAAAGAGATTACATACTGTATAATTCCAACTAAATGACATTCTGTAAAAGGCAAATAAAAAGATCAGTGATTGGCAGAGATTCTGTGTCTGGGGAGGAGGTTTTGTCAGAAGGGAATGGATGAATAGGTAAAGCACAGGGGGTTTTTACAGTGGCAAAACTATTCTGTATGATACTACAACAGTGAATACATGACATTATGCATTTGTCAAAATTCAGAGAATGTACAACACAAAGAATAAATTCTAAAGACTTTAGTCTTTAGTTAGTAACAATGTATTAACATTGGTTCATAAATTGTGACAAAAGTACCACGCTAATGCAAGATGTGATGACGTATATGGGAATTCTCTGTAGTAACTAGTCAATTTTTTTGTAAACCTAACGCTGCCCTAAAAATAATTGTTTATTAATTTTTTAAAATACACTGGACATATTTGTATGGGTCCTTTTCTGCGTTTTCCTCTGTTCCTTTGATCTGTGTGTCTGTCTGTCTGTCAATATCCCATTGTCTTGATTACTGTAGCTATACAGAAGTCCTTAACATTGAACAGAGTGATTTTTCTGAACTTGTTCTTTCATTTCAAAATTTTTATAACTATTCTAGGACTTGTGTCTATCTATATAAATTGTATAAGCTGTCTGCATCTAAAAAAAGAAATACTTGGATTTTGATAGTAATTGTGTTAAAACTGTATATTATTTGGGGGAAAACTGATGTCCTTACTAAATTGAGTCTTCCAATGTGAACATGGTATGCCTCTGAATTTATTTAGATCTTCTTTGATTTCTCTCATTAGCATTAATTATGTAGTTTTCATCATACAAGTTCTGTAACTGTGTTGTCAGATTACACCAAAGAAGCAACTGAAGCAATTACAGATGGTGGTGTATTTTAATGTCAATATCCACATGTTCGTTGCTAGTATATAGAAATACAGTTGCTTTCTAGATGTTGATCTTACATCCTGCAATCTTGCTGAATTCACTTATTAGATCCAGTACTTTTCTGTAGATTCCTTGGGATTATCCACATAGACAGTCATGTCATCTGAAAATAGGGAAAATTTTCATTCTTTCTTTCTTTTTGATGCCTTTTATTTACTCTTCCTTATTGTACTGGCTCAAACTTCCAGTATATTGTTGGATGTTTTGTTTTTGGTTTGGGGGTTTGGGAGGCTTTTTGTTTTTGTTTCTAACTTTAACCACCTTATTTGAACATCTGGTTAGTGATTTAACATCATGGTTATTTTCTCCAGCAGGTAACTGATGAGGCCTAGAGTTGCCACAAAACCTGCTAAGGCAATCACAGAAACCATTGTTTTAAAAGCAACATATCTGACAGTCCTCTGCCCTTTAAAGTCTACAGTGTCTCTGAATGAAGAGCCATCTGACAACAGGAGGATACATCTATTGTTCCTGATCGTAGGGGCAAAGCATTCAATCTCTCACTATTAAACATAATGCTAGCTGTAGGTTTTGGAGATGTTCTTTATCAAGTTGAGGAAATTCCCCTGCATTGCTAGTTTTCTGATAGTTTTTATCATGAATAGGTGTTGGACTTTGTTAAAATGCTTTTTCCGCATTGATTCAGTTGATAAGGTGATGTAATTTTTCTTACTTAGCCAGTTAGGATGGTGGATTACATTTGAACATTGAACCAGCTGTACATGCCTGGAATAAATCCCACTTGGTCATGGTATATAGTTCCTTATGTATATGGCTTAATTCTATTTGAGAATATCTTGTTTAGAATTTTTGTATGTGTATTTATGCTGTACTTTCCTTTTTTATACAATTTGTCTTGCTTTTGTATCAGGGTAGCCCTAACTTCATAAAATATATTTGGAAATGTTCTCTTCTATTTCCTGGAAGAGATTGTAAAGAATTAGTAGAATTCTTTATGAAATCATCTAGCAATGGATATTTCTATTTTGAGATTAGATTCAACATCTTTAATATTTGCATGACTATCCAGATTACTTCATATTATGTCAGTGTGGTAGTTTGTGTTTTTTGAGGAACTGGTCCATTTCATCAAAATTATGTTTATGTAGTTGTACCTACTATTTCCTCGTCCTTTTGATGTCTGCAGGGTCTGCAGTGATAACTTGTATTTTCTCCCCTATTGTATTCCTAATATTGGTCATTTGTGGCTTCACTTTTTTTCTTTGTCCAATTTGCTACAGGCTTGTCAATTTTATTGCTCTTTCAGAAGTTTTAGTTTATTTTCTCTATTTTTCTGCTTTTAATTTCATTGATTCATGCTCATTTTTATTTCCTTCTGCTTGTTTGGGTTTTATTTTGGTTTTCTTTTTAACAGGTTTGTGAAGTAGGAGCTTACATTATTGATTTGAGACATTTCTTCTTTCCAGCTTTATTAAGATATAATTGACATATAACATTGTGTTTCAAGTGTACAATGTGATGTTTTGATACACTTATATATTGCAAAATGATTACCACAGTAGGATTAGTTAACACCTCTATCACCTCACATAATTACCATTTCTTTTTTGTGGTGAGAACATTTAAGATCTACTTTCTTAACAACTTTCAAGTATATAGCTGGTTTTAGGTAGTGTGGATATTTTGACAATATCAATTCTCCTTCCTGAATTACAAACACAGATGTCTTTCCATTTATTTATGTCCTCTTCAGTTTCTTTCATCAAAGTCATAGTTTTCAGTGTACAGGTCTTTTACCTCCTCAGTTAAATTTATTCCTAAGTACTTTATTGTTTTGATACTATTATGATTGGGATTATTTTCATTCTCTCTTTTTCAGATATTTTATTGTTAGTGTATAGAAATGCAACTAATGTCTGTATATTGACTTTGTATCCTGCAACTTTAGAGAGTTTGTTGATTAGATCTAACAGTTTTTGGTAGAGTCTTTAGGATTTTCTCCTTTTTAAAGATTTATGTATTTATTTGGGGCAGGGGCAATGGGAGAGAGAATCTGAAACGGACTCTGTACTGAGCATGGAGCCAGATGTGCAGCTTGAACTCAGGACCCAGAAGATCACAATATGAGCCAAAACCAAGAGTCAGTCACTCAAATGACTGCACTACCCAGGCACCTCTATTCTTTAGGATTTTCTATATATAAAATCATATTATCTGCAAACAGACAATTTTACTTCTTCCTTTCTCATTGGGATGCCTTTTCTTTTCTTTTCTTTTTTAAGATTTTATTTAGGGCTCCTGGGTGGCTCAGTCAGTTAAGCAACTGCCTTCAGCTCAGGTCATGATCCCGGGGTCCTGGGATCGAGTCCCACATCGGTCTCCCCCTGCTCTGAGGGGAGCCTGCTTCTCCCTCTCCCTCCACCTGCCACTCCCCCTGCTTGTGCTCTCTCTCTCTCTCAAATAAAAAAATATTTCATTTATTTATTTGAGAAAGAGAGAATGAGAGGGGGCAGTGGGGGGGAGCAGGTGCAGAGGGAGAGGGAGAAGCAGGATCCCCACTGAGCAGGGAGCCCAATGTGGGGCTCGATCCCAGGACCCTGCGATCATGACCTGAGCTGAAGGCAGATGCTTAACTGACTGAGCCACTCAGGCGCCCCAGGATGCCTTTTCTTTTTTTTTGTTGCCTAGCTCCTCTGGCTAGAGGACTTCCAGTACTATATTAAATTGGAGTGGTGAGAGTCAACAACCTTGTCTTGTTCTGATCTTAGAGGAAAGACTTTCAAACTTTCATAATTAAGTATGTTAGCTGTGAGCTTATATATGACCTTTATTATATTGAGATTTGTTTCTTCTATACCCAATTTAATGAGAGTTTTTATCATAACACAATGCCATATTTTGTCAAATACTTTTTCTACATTTATTGACATGGTCATATGATTTTTATTTTTCATTTTATTAATATGGTGTATCACATTTATTGATTTGCATATGTTGAACCATTTCTGCACCCCAGAGATAAATTCCACTTGATCATGATGATCTTTCTATTGTACTATTGAATTAAGTTTACTAATATTTTGTTGAGAATTTTTGCATCTATACTATATTGATCGGGGAGATTAGCCTATAGTTTCCTTTTCTAATCTGGCTTTGGTATCAGGGTAATACTAGCCTTGCAAAACTTTGGGAGTATTACTCCTCTTCAATTCTTTGGAAGAATTTGAGAAGAGAAGGGCTGGCATTAATTCTTCTTTAAATGTTTGGCAGAATTCTCCAGGGAAACCATCTGGTCCTGGGCTTTTCTTTGTTGGGAGATTGTTTTTTTTTTTTTTTATTACTAATTCAGTATTCTTACTCATTGTCTCTTCATATTTTCTCTTTCTTCATGATTCAGTCTTGGGTAGGTTGTAATTTCTAGGAATTAACCATTTCTTATAGGTTACTTAATTTGTTGGTGTATAATTGTTCATAGTAGTCTTTTATGATCCTTTGTATGTCTGTAGTATCAGTTGTAATGTCTCCTCTTTCATTTCTGATTTTTAAAAATATTTTATTGATTTATTTGACTTTTAAGATTCTCCCTTTGAATTTTATTTTTGTCATTTTTATTATAATGTGTCTTGGAGAAGATCTCTTTAAGTTGAGTTTGTTTGGTGAGCTTCATTAGTTTGATAATCTTAATCTCTCCCCGGATTTGAGATGTTCTCAGCCAGTATTTCTTTAAATAAGTGTTCTGCCCTCTTCTCCCTTTCTTCTCCTTCTGGAATTCCAACCATTTAAAAATTGTTTCTTTTTGTGGTATCCCATAATCATGTAGGCTTTGTTCACTATTTTTCATTTTTTAAAAACTCTATTCTGACTGGATAACTTCAAAGTTCCTGTCTTTAACTCACAGATTCTTTCTTCTGCTTGATCCATTCTGATGATGATGTTCTCCATTTTATTTTTCATTTCATTATATTCTTTAGCTCCAGAATTTCTATTTGGCTACTTTTTATTATTTCTATCTCTTTTTTTAAGGTTTTATTTTTTTAAGTAATCTCTACACCCAACATGGGTTTGAATTCACAGTCCCAAGATCAAGAGTTGCATGCTCTTTTGACTGAGCCAGCCAGGCACCCAAATTTCTATCTCTTTTTTAAACTTCTCATTTTGTTTGTGTATATTTTCCTGATTTCATTGAATTATCTTTGTGTTTTCTTGAAGCTCATTGAACTACCTTAAAACAGCTATATTTAGGGGCACCTGGGTGGCTCAGATGGTTAAGCATCTGCCTTCGGCTCAGGTATGATCCTGGGGTCCTGGGATCGAGTCCCGCATCGGGCTCCCTGCTTCTTGGGGAGCCTGCTTCTCCCTCTGTCTCTTTCTCTCTATCTGTCTCTCATAAATAAAATATTTAGAAAATAAATAAATAAATAAATTTCATCCCACACATGGGAAAAACAGATTTAAAGGGTACATGGAACTTTATAAAACAAAAAACAAAAAACAAAAAAACCCCAGCTATTTTAAATTCTTTATTGGGTAAATCTGAGATCTGCATGTCTTTGGGACTGGTTACCAGTAGATTATAATGATCCTTGAATGGTGTCATGTCTCCTTGATTTTTCATAGTTCTTGAAGTTTTGCACTGATGTCTTTAGTCACTTCCTCCAATCTTACTAACTGCATTCAGGAGAGAAATACCTTCTCTCAGCTCTGCTAGTGATTCTGAGTCTTTCTCAGTCCTTCTGTTGATATACTTACTGCACACTTTTTGCTCCCTCCGGTGGCAGAATTCTTAAGCTTGTACATCTTTTCTCAATCCTGCAATGCACCAGGGTGGGTCCTGACAGTCTCCCTCTTTCTTTCCCAAGCCTGGTGGAAAAGTTTATGTTTATTGTCTCTCCCTAGCCTGCAGTTTGGGGCTGGCTTTCTTTGCATGCTCCCAAGCCATCTGCCAGAGCTTGCTAACACTGCCACTATTGGGAACACACATAAGAGCCAGCCACAGATGTGGCATGTGGGTAAGGTACATCAAATGTTAGGGGTGCCTATGGACCAATTGGTGGCATCTGCAGGTGAGACATCCTTAGTAGCTTGTGGGTAGGCTTTCTGATGGAGTCTGAAATGTGGTTTATAGGATCTTCATTCCTGTAATGTCCTCCAAGAGTCCTATCTGCCACTTTCCCAACCTCTTCCTGGCTCTCCAGTCATGCAGCTCATGATTCAGTACTCTGGATGGGGTGAGGGATAAACAGCCCCCCTTGGCAGCATCCTGTACAGCTGGGGAAGCCAGGTGCTCACTCAACACTCTCACTTCCCTCTGCAGAAGAAATCACAAGCTGAAAAGATATCTTGGTCCTGAGATGTGCCTCCTTGGAGAAAGGGTGATGCAGTCAAACCGTTCTTCTTACCATCTTCAATGCATCCAAACTCATATTTTTTTGCTTCAATGGTATGCTGGAACTTCTGCACTGGAAACCTGGACTTCCAAAAAGACTCTTGCCTATGAGTGATTGTCTAAGACAATGTTCTCCAGGGGCTCCTGGACCATGGCCAAGGGGGGGAGGGGCTGGCGTCAGTTCTTGGGTCACACAGGGTCTACAACCAGGACAAAGCCTATTACCTGATGCCCAATGGGCACGACTCTTTCTGGATCCATTGGTATATGGTGCTGGATCCCATAGACTATAGATGGATGCCAAATTGTCGTTGAGGTGGGGTCATAAATGAGGGACGTATTATTCATCCATGTTTCTGATGTCACTCCCTCAACTATAATATAAGTATTTACTACTATAAATTCCCCTCTCAATACTGCTTTGACTACATTCCACAAGTTTTGTTATGTTTCATTTTCATTTTTTTCAGTTCATTACATTTTAAAAATTTCCCTTGAGCCTTTGTCTATCACCCATGGGTTATTTAGGAGTATACTGATTAGTTCCCAAGTATTTGGGAGATATCCTGTTATCTTTATACTATTAATTTCTAGTTACTCAACAAATTTTAAATTTGTTGAGCTTCTTTTATGACCTAGTATATGGTGCATCTTGATTTATATTTCAGAGGTACTTGAAAAAATGTGAACTTTGTTGTCAAATGGAGTATTCTACAGAATTCTATGAGATCCTGTTTGTTTCTCTTTTCTTCTCTTAGCTGATTTGAAAAATAATTGTATGAAACAATATGTACATAATATATTATTGGGCATATAACTTATATAAATGTAAAACACTTGCCAATAACAACACTAAGGAGATGAGTATTAGGCTAAAGAAATTACTCCAGGTGGCAACTCAAATACACAGGAACAAATAAAGAGAACCGGAAATGATAAGAAGGTAAATTTTTTTAAAGCTATAGATATATACTTGCTCTCTTTTGTTTTCTTATCTTCTTTAAAAGCCATTAAATTATATAAAGTAATAATTACAACAATGCATTTTGAGTTTAACATGTGTGAGGTATAACTTATATAACAGTAATATCACAGAAAGGGGGAAAGGAATAGTGCTAAAAAGGAGTAGTGTTTATGTATCTTACTAGAATTAAGTTAGTATAAATCTGAACCTGCTTCTGATAAGTTAAGATGTACATAGTAAGCCCTAGAGTGACTACTATTGATATAACTCATGTGTGTGTTTGTGAATGTATACATGTGTATATATACTTATTTATTTATATGTGTTATATATATATAATGTATGTATATATGTTTTGTGTGTATATATATATATATAATGTATATTTAATGTATGTATATGTAAAACTAAAAATCACTGAAGATGTTCCTCGAAAAGTTAAACATAGGGATGCCTGGGTGGCTCAGTCAGTTAAGCGGCTGCCTTTGGCTCACATCATGATCCCTGGGTCCTGGAACTGAGTCCTGCACCAGGCTCCTTGCTCAGTGGGGAACCTGCTTCTCCCTCTGCCTGCCACTCCCCCCTGCTTGTGCCCGCTCTTTCTGACAAATAAATAAATAAAATCTAAAAAAAAGTTAAACATAGACTTTTGATATGATCCATTAATTCTACCCCAAGGTATAAACCCAAAAGGTTTGAAAACAGTGTATGCCAGTGTTCATAGCAGCATAATTCACAGTAGCCAAAAGGGGAAATAACCCAATTGTCCATCAACAGACTTTTTAAATGTGGTACGTAAAAACAATGGAATATGCAACCAGTATCATTCTGATACTAAAACCAGACAAAGACATCATGAGATTTCAACAAGGTGTCAAGACAATTGAATGGAGGGGTGCCTGGGTCAGGTAAGCATCTGACTCTTGATTTTGGCTCAGGTCATGATCTCAGGGTTGTGAGATTTAGCCCCACATCAGGCTCCATGCTGGAGGTGGAGCCTGCTTAAGATTCCTCTCTCCCTCTCCCTCTGTCCCTGCTCCCCACTCCCTCTCCAAAATAAAAAAAAAAAACAACAATTGAATGGAGGAAAGTTTTTTCAACAAATGGCATGGGGAAAACTGGATAGTGAATCATAATTTGCTGGCTTCTAGTTGACAGCAGAAATAATAATATCTTGTGGGGTTTAATAACATACATAGAAGTAAAATGTATGACAACAATAGTGCAGACTGCAAGGTGATAAATTGAAGTATGTTTTAAATTCTTATGCTATATGTGAAATGCTATTATATTCCTTGAAGCTAAACAGTGACAAATTAAATATGTATATTGTAAACTCTAGTGTAACCACTAAAAATAAAACAAATAGTTATAGTTACAAAAGCCACAACGGAGATAAATGCATTATAAAAATACACAGTTCATTCCAAACAAGGCAGAACAAAAATAGGATAACAAGGCAGAAAAAACTAGGAAAAAAGTGCAGATGGGACAAATGAAGATAAATAGCAAGGTGGTAGATTTAAATCCAAGCTAACCCATGATTATATTAAATATAAAAGGTTTATTTATATTTACATATATATTTATATTAAATATAAATATTAAAAGGCATAGATTTTCAAATTGGATAAAAGGCAACAACAAACTGCTGTATATACTGCCTATAGGAACATACTTTATACATAAAACAAATAGGTTAAAAGTGAATGGATGGTACACAACACTGTAAATATAATTAGTGCCACTGAATTGTGCATTTAAAAATGGATAAATTGTTATATGTATTTTAACACAATAAAATACTACAGTTAAAAAGTAAAAGAAGGGGGAGCGCCTGGGTGGCTCAGTCGCTAAGTGTCTGCCTTCAGCTCAGGTCATGATCCCAGGGTCCTGGGATCAAGCCCCACAATCAGGCACCCTGCTCAGCAGGAAGCCTGCGTCTCCCTCTCCCCACTCCCCCTGCTTGTGTTCCTTCCCTCTCTCTTAAATAAATAAAAATTTTTAAAAAGTAAAAGAAGGGAAAATAAATGATGGTGACAGTGTAGAAAAGGATTAACATAGCTGGCCTGACTGCTATGCTTTGATAGCGTCTTAAAAGGTTGGCCCTTGGCTGTTGTCTGGAAACAGATTTCAGGCGAGTTTCTACCATTAACTGGTAATAGAGGATTGTTATGCCTAAACTTTGTACAAACAATATGGTTTATGCCAAACAGCTGCTTTCCTTCTGGCATTCTGGGATTTGGTTATATGCCAGAAAAAAACTGTCTTTGTGATCACCCCCCTTTAAAACCCTGGGTATTTAGTCTCTAATGACCTATCTTGATAGCCAACATTTCACACAATGTTGTGACATGTTTTGCCGGGGGAACTAAGTATGACCTGTGTGACTCCACTAGGACAAGACTCTAGAACTCCGCACCTAGTTTCCCCTGAATTTCACCCCATGCACTTGATTTATAAATTAAATTCGTTCCTAACCAAATTCCAATCAGCTCTTTTTGAGAAATTGCCAATCTGATTCTGTAATTTATATGAAAATGCAAAGAAACTAGAATAACCAAAAGAACACTGAAAAAAAGAACAAAGTTGGAAGACCTACACTAATTTTGAGTTATTTTAAAGATTTTATTTATTTATTTATTTGAGAGAGAGAATGAGAGAGAGAGAGCACATGAGAGGGGGAGGGTCAGAGGGAGAAGCAGACTTCCCGCTGAGCAGGGAGCCCGATGTGGGACTCGATCCTGGAACTCCAGGATCATGACCTGAGCCGAAGGCAGTCACCTAACCAACTGAGCCACCCGGGCGCCCTTGAGCTATTTTAAAGCTCAGTCATTAAGACAGTATATTTATACAAAAACATATAAATAGATGAATGGAATAGAATAGGGCATCCAGAAGTAGACCCAAAGATCTATAGTAAATTTATTTTTGGGGTGCTGGGTGGCTCAGTCAGTTAAGCATTTGCCTTCAGCTCAGGTCATGATCCCAGGGCCCTGGGATCAAGCTCCACATTGGGCTCCCTGCTCAGCAGTGACTCTGTTTCTCCCTCTCCCTTTGCCCCTTGTTCTCTCTCTCTCTCCCCCTCTCAAATAAGTAAATAAAATCCTAAAAAAATTATTTTCAACAAAGTTGTTAAAGTAACTCAGTGAAGAAAAATAATAGTTTCAACAAATGTTGCTGGAACAATTTGACATCCATTTGTTTAAATAATGAACTTCAGTTCATACCACATCATATTTAAAAAAAAAATCTCAAAATAGAGTAAAGATCTAAATGTAAGAGCTAAAACTATAAACTTTCTAAAAGAAAACATATGAGGAAATCTTAGTAACTGGGGATTCTTAATGAGAACACAGAAGCATGAAATCTGAAGAGAAATATAAAACATATGTCATTAACATTAAAACAGTGGAGTGAAAGGAAGATAAAGAGTAAGAAGAATCAAGAATCTGTCTTTCCACCTAGATAAAAGTTGCACTGGCAGAAACTGATAAGTATATTGGAATTCAAGTCTATTTGAATGATTGCAACTTCTGAGGGAAAGCTTGGCTGGTAAATTGCAGTTCATTTATATTAATTTCTGTTTTAGCACAGTAATGGCTACCCATCTTCTTTCCACCAAGCCTATGGCAAGCAGCCATAATCTTGGTTCCTGGTGTGGCTTTCTGGAACCACCATGGGTGATAAGGACCTTGTTCTCAAATATTAGTGTTTGGCATTGCCACTGTGAGCAATAAGGACTTTGTCCTCAAATATTGGTGTTTGGTATTCTGATTTTTGACTGACTTTTGACTACTGAGATGCAGGCCCAGAGGCTGGCCACTGTTGTTTTAACTTGCACCAGTTGAAAGTCCTTCCAGGGGATTTAAAGGAACATCTGTTGGGGTATTTTTTCTGTTTTTCTTTTTACAAAACTTTTTCCCCCTTTGAGAGTCAGACATTTAAGGGTTATGACATTCAAAATCTAACATATCTACAGGGGAGTTCAGAAAGCCCCTATGCATGCCCAAGGAAAACAAAGTCTCAGAAAAGACAAGAGAAGATCTGAAGTTTTCATCTCAAGCTGATCTCAAGCAAAGACACCCTTGAACAACTTAAAAAAAAAAAAAAGAGCAAATTCTGGGGAAGGGGAATAATCTGATTCCAGAGTTACCACATTATGAAATTCAAATGTCCAATTTTCAACAATAAAAAATCACAAACATACAAAGCAAACAAACATTTGTCCTATTTAAAGGAACAAAATAAATTGCCATGAACTGTCTCTGAGGAACCCCAGACATCAGACTTACTGAACAAAACATTAAAAAACAATTTTCTTAAAGATACTCAAAGAGCTAAAGGAAAGCATGGAAAAAGACAGGAAAATGATGTATGAACAAAATGAGAAAATAAAGAGGGAGAATTTATTTTTAAAAAGAAACCAAAAAGAAATTCTCGAACTGAAATGTACAATAAGTGAAATAAAAATTCACTGGAATGCTTTAAAAGCATATTGGAGCAAGCAGAAGAAAATATTGACAAATTTTAAGATAAGAGCTGAAATTATTCAGTCTGAGGAACAGAAAGAAAAAGGAATGGAGAAAAGTGAACAGAAGCTAAATGACCTGTGGGACACAATAAAACAGTCCAACACTAATATATCTTGTGGGAATCACGTAAGTTAGAAAGAGTAGAAAGAATATGTGAAGAAATACTGGCTGAGAACGCCCCAAATTTGATGTAAGACATAAATTTACAAATCCAAGAAACTCAACAAATTCCAACTAGGATAAGCAAACCAAAAAAAACCCACACCAAGACACATTATAGTCAAACTATGAAAAGCCAAAGACAATCTTGAAAGCAGCAAGAGGGAAGCAACTCCTCAGAAGAAGGGATCCTCAATAATAAGATCATCAACTGATTTCTCATGATAAATCTTGGAGGCCAGAGTGTAGTGGGCTGATATATTCAAAGTGCTTAAAGAAAAGAAAAAAGTCCACTATGATTTCTATATCCAGCAAAACTATCCTTCAAAAATGAGGGAGAGGGGGGGCGGAGCAAGATGGCGGAGGAGTAGGAGACCTAGATTTCGTCTGGTCTCAGGAATTCAGCTGAATAGGGATCAAACCATTCTGAACACCTACGAACTCAACAGGAGATCGAACAGGAGAGTAGCAACAACTCCCTGAACAGAGAAGCGACCACTTACTGGAAGGTAGGGCGTGCGGAGAAGTGAATCCGAGGCGATATTCGGGAGGATAGACGGCAGGGGAGGGGCCTCTGCCGGCCGCTTCTGGCAAGTGATAGAGCTGCGGAGCACAAAATCGGACCTTTTAGAAGTCGGCTCGGCGGAGGGACGTCGCTGCAGTGGCTAAGCGGGGGGTGGAATCCTCCCGGGACAGTGTGGTCTCAGGACCCTTGGGGTCACGGAGAGACCGGGGGTGCCTGAGTGCGCCAGAGCTCCCAGGTATCAGAGCGGGGAAGCCGGCTGCAGAGACGGAGCAGAGTCGCGGGCTCTCAGCTCGGGGTTGCCATAAACTGTGATCTGCGGCCCAGTCGGGGCACGGCTCCCCCAGCAGGGACCCAACAAGCAGCAGATCCGGGGAGACTCCCCTTCCTTCCCGGGGAGGAGCGGTGCGGGAACGCACTGCAGGGATCTGCTGGGTTTGGAGACTCCGTGCGGGGTCGGGTGCCAGAGATAGCAACGCTCGATCACAGGCCGGGTGAGCACGGAGTGCGGCCGGAGACCGGGGACACGGGAGTGACTGCTTTTCTCTGGGGACACACTGAGGAGCGGGGCCCCGAGTTCTCAGCTCCTCCGGGTGGATATTGGGAGGCCACCATTTCTGCCCTGGTCCTCCAAAGCTGTACTGAGAGCTTGCAGGGAACAAAAGCTCCTGAGAACAAACCGGAGCAGCTTCCTTAGCCCGGACCGACAAGGGCGGGGCAATTCCGCCCCTGGCAAAGACATTTGGAAACCACAGCAAGAGGCCCCTCCCCCAGAAGATCAGCACAAACAGCCAGCAAGCCAAGACCAGGTTTACCGATCAAGGAGAATGGGAGAACTCCAGCGCTAGGGGAATACTGCACATAGATTCATGGCTTTTTTTTTTTTTTTTTTTTACCATGATCCACTATTTCATCAAAGTTAATTTTTGTTGACTGTTTTTTTTTATTTTTCTTTTTCCCTTTTTCAACCAACATCTTATCAATCCCTTTTTTTTTAAAAAAAAAACAAAACATTTTTTATTTTTCATTTTTAGAGTCATATTTTATCCCTTCATAGTAGTTACCCTTATTTTTGGCATATATATATAAGTTGTTCTCTCTTTAAAATTTTGGGGTACAGTTTCTTCTAACAGATCAAAATATACCCTAAATCACTAGTGTATGGCTTTGTTCTAGTCTCCTGCCTGATCACATTCACTCCCTTTTTTTTTTTAAATCTTCTTCTTTCTTTGTTCAAACAACTTCTTATCGTATCAATTCCTTTTATAAAATCTTTTATAATTTTCATCTTTACAGTCATCTTCCATCCCTTCATTGTATCAACCCTTATTTTGTACATATATGTCTTTCTTCCTTTAAAATTTTAGGAGGCACTTTTTTCTAACAGACCAAAATACACCCAAAATCTAGTGTGTGGCACTGATCTATGCACTAGCCTGATCATATTTGATCACATTCTGCTTTTTTTGTATTGCTCTGTTTTTGTTTTTATCCTTTTTTTTTCCTTTTTTTTTTCTCTTTCTTTTTTCTTTCTTTCCCTTTCTTTTCCCCTGGTTTCAGGTCTTTTCTGATTTGTATACAGTATATTTGCTGGGGACGTTGTAAACCTGTTAGCATTTTGTTCTCTCATTCATCTATTCTCCTCTGGACAAAATGACAAGACGAAAGAAATCACCTCAGCAAAAAGAACAAGAGGTAGTACCGTCAGCCAGGGACCTACTCAATACGGACATTAGTACGATGTCGGACCTAGAGTTCAGAATCATGACTTCAAAGATACTAGCTGGGCTTGAAAAAAGCGTGGAAGTTATTAGAGAAACCCTTTCTGGAGAAATAAAAGAACTAAAATCTAACCAAATCGAAATCAAAAAGGCTATTGATGAGGTGCAATCCAAAATGGGGGCACTAACTGCTAGGATAAATGAGGCAGAAGAGAGAATCAGCGATACAGAAGACCAAATGATGGAAAATAAAGAGGCTGAGAAAAAGAGAGAGAAACAATTACAGGATCACGAGGGCAGAATTCGAGAGATAAGTGATACGATAAGACGAAACAACATTAGAATAATTGGGATCCCAGAAGAAGAAGAGAGAGAGAGAGGGGCAGAAGGTATATTGGAGCAAATTATAGCAGAGAACTTCCCTAATGTGGGGAAGGAAACAGGCATTAAAATCCAGGAGGCACAGAGAACCCCTCTCAAAATCAATAATAATAGGTCAACACCCCGACATCTAATAGTAAAACTTACGAGTCTCAGAGACAAAGAGAAAATCCTGAAAGCAGCTCGGGAGAAGAGATATGTAACCTAAAATGGTAGAAACATTAGATTGGCAACAGACCTATCCACAGAGACCTGGCAGGCCAGAAAGGACTGGCAAGATATCTTCAGAGCACTAAACGAGAAAAATATGCAGCCAAGAATACTATATCCAGCTAGGCTATCATTGAAAATAGAAGGAGAGATAAAAAGCTTCCAGAACAAACAAAAACTAAAGGAATTTGCAAACACGAAACCAGCCCTCCAAGAAATATTGAGAGGGGTCCTCTAAGGAAAGAGAGAACCTAAAAGCAGCAAAGAGCAGAAACGAACACAGACAACAGACAGTTAACAGTCACCTTACAGGTAATACAATGGCACAAATTCATACCTTTCAATAGTTACCCTGAATGTAAATGGGCTCAATGCCCCAATCAAAAGACACAGGCTATCAGATTGGATTAAAAAACA